>NC_041395.2:37902096-37904596 GCF_900747795.2 Erpetoichthys calabaricus
AGCTTGAAACAGGAACCGCACGGTTATTTATTGTAGCGGGATCTACCACTCTTCTATCCACAGACACAGCCATCTGGCAGGGTCGTGGCCAAGTAATATTGTTCCCTGCATTTATAATGTTTCTTGCATTACCCATCGATGAGAGGCACTTATAGCGCAAACACGATCGGCTCGGAATTACTTTTACTGCGAGCCGCTACAGAGCTGGGAGCCTACGATTGACCTCAGTCAGACGTTACTCTTTATCAATCTCTCGATAATAATGTCTGCTGAACAAACTGGTGTCACGAGCTAAGCGGTGGCAAGGTACACTCGAACACTATGGCAAGAGTTACAGCGACTCGAATGGAGGCTGGCATGTGAGCGAGGATGGCCCTGTCCAGCTGCCTACTCCTGAGGTCCAGCCTCCCCCTCCCCTCGGCCCACAGCCTGTCTCTCGGATTTGTGCAAATAAAAATGATGCTGCAACCAAACTATAATGCTTAGTGCAATGAGATGAGTCACAAAATCAACCAGAATGTTCAAGCAAATTATAGAAAAAAATCCGTTAAGTAGTTTTCTTTTGAAAAGCAGTCAGACAGACGTTGGATTTTATATATATATATATATATATATAATATACCTATATACCCTAAGTTCTTGTCTATAAGCCGCGGCTTATCTAAGGAAAAAAGTTGTGAAAATGAAAAAATAGAATATCGGCTTATACATAAATCCGGCTTATACAGTAATCCCTCCTCCATCGCGGGGGTTGCATTCCAGAGCCACCCACGAAATAAGAAAATCCGCGAAGTAGAAACCATATGTTTATATGGTTATTTTTATATTGTCATGCTTGGGTCACAGATTTGCGCAGAAACACAGGAGGTTGTAGAGAGACAGGAACGTTATTCAAACACTGCAAACAAACATTTGTCTCTTTTTCAAAAGTTTAAACTGTGCTCCATGACAAGACAGAGATGACAGTTCTGTCTCACAATTAAAAGAGTGCAAACATATCTTCCTCTTCAAAGGTGTGTGTGTCAGGAGCACAGAATGTCACATAGATAGAGAAAACAATCTCTAGCAAACAAATCAATAGGGCTGTTTGGCTTTTAAGTATGCGAAGCACCGCGGCACAAAGCTGTTGAAGGCGGCAGCTCACACCCCCTCCGTCAGGAGCAGGAAGAGCGAGAGAGAGAGAGACAGAGTTTGTTTTTCAGTCAAAAATCAATACGTGCCCTTCGAGCTTTTAAGTATGCGAAGCACTGTGCAGCATGTCTTTTCAGGAATCAGCTTTACAAAAGATAGCAACGTGAAGATAATCTTTCAGCATTTTTAGACGAGCGTCCGTATCGTCTAGGTGTGCGAACAGCCCCCCTGCTCAATCCCCATACGTCAGGATCACAGATAGTCAGCGCAAGAGTGAGAGAAAAGTAAGCAATCTAGCTTCTCAGCCATCTGCCAATAGCGTCCCTTGTATGAAATCAACTGGGCAAACCAACTGAGGAAGCATGTACCAGAAATTAAAAGACCCATTGTCCGCAGAAATCCGCGAACCAGCAAAAAATCCGCGATATATATTTAAATATGCTTACATATAAAATCACAATTTAAATGACCGCTATGCGCGCGTGTTGACTCGGCGATGCCCAGAGCAGAAAGAACGCGCTCCGGCCGCTCCAACCGCGCCATGCGGGGAGTGAGAGAGACGCCAATATCTCACACTCTCTCCCCCCTTAAAGAAATTAAATGGGTGCGAGTGAGACCACTGACCTCCCTCCCTTCTATTAGTTATAGGTTATAGTACGTTCGGCTTATCCATGAGTCCGGCTTATCTATGATACGATTTTATTTTAAAAATTCGTATGATTTTTGGTCTCCGGCTTATACATCAGTCCGGCTTATAGACAAGAACCTAGGGGTATATATATATATATATATATATATATATATATATATATATATATATATATATATATATACAGTACTGTGCAAAAGTTTTAGGCAGGTGTGAAAAAATGCTGTAAACAAAGAATGATTTCAAAAATGGAAGTGTTAATCATTTATTTTCATCAATCAACAAAATGCATTGAATGAACAAAAGAGAAATCTAAATCAAATCAATATTTGATGTGACCACCCTTTACCTTCAAAACAGCATCAATTCTTCTAGGTACACTTGCACACATTTTTCGAAGGAACTCGGCGGGTAGGTTGTTCCAAACATCTTGGAGAACTAACCACAGATCGTCTGTGGATGTAGGCTACCTCACATCCTTCTGTCTCTTCATGTAATCCCAGACACACTCGATGATGTTGAGATCAGGGCTCTGTGGGGGCCATACCATCACTTCCAGGACTTCTTGTTCTTCTTTACGCTGAAGATAGTTCTTAATGACTTTGCCTGTATGTTTGAGGTCGTTGTCCTGCTGCAGAATAAATTTGGGGCCAATCTTATGCCTCCCTGATGGTATTGCATGATGGATAAGTATCTGCCTGTATTTCTCAGCATTGAGAA